>NW_003314345.1:252182-259663 GCF_000143415.4 Selaginella moellendorffii
AGACTAAGTCCAAATGCTTATGGGGGTCAAGGGGTGAAAGCCCAAAGTGTGTGTCTCCCAGGGGGGGGGGGGCTGCAGGGGGTTCCAAAAGTATAGTAGGGATAGTGAGGTCTAGGAACCAATTTTGAAGGGACTCTTCAGTGGGGCTTCCAAACTGACTTGAGGTTGAGACTGGGACCGAGGGGCCTTGGGTGGGAGTGAGCATGGACTTGGTTGGTGCCGAAGGGGCCATCCAAGGAAGTGCTCAAGAGCAGCTCCCACTCCCGAAAGGGAAACCAATTGCGGTGCTCCCGGCTCATGTGGAGTGGTGCCCCACTTGAGTACCATGCGGCTCATTGGTCCTCGCCCTTCCTAGGAGCTTGGACCTTCCCTTCGGGATGGAAGTGGGGGGGTAGAGGTACCCATACCGGGCCGTTAGGCCACGGTATTTCGCCCCGACGTCCCGAAGCAAGTGTTGCACTCAAGGCTTGGGATTTAGAGGGTCCCATGATCAAGTCTTGTTGTACCAAGGGGTGTTAAGAACCTGGAGGCTTGGTGTGCTTGGCTGCTTGTGCCTGCGGGGAGTGTAGCCGAACCTTAAGTCCAGTCTAACCCGAGGAGGGGGATTGGGAGAGATTTGGGAATCTGTAGATGGGTGGCTAACACTTCGTTGCTCGTGCAGTGAGTAGCTGAAACCAAGTAAGACCAAGTAGGAGCTAGTACAATAGGCGAGAACCTTGGCAAGGGAACTTAGCACAAGCCAAGGCAGTGTTGGTCGGATAGACGAGGTAAGCTGGCAAATTGGAAAGGAAAAATTTGTGGCTTACAAAATGCACCTTAATAGTTGCATCCAATGCTTTTTTGTAGTTGGTCAGGTTCCAATGCATCACCTCGCCTAAAGTCCAAATCTGTAAACCTGATATAAAGGCATGGAATGCATCTATATTGCCCATGTCTATGACAAGGATCCTTTTTGCTATAAACTCATTCACATACTCTTGAATGGTTCCTGCTTGCTTTAGCCTGCTTAGCTCATCCCTTAGGTGTAAAGTAGCATTCGACAAAATATAGGTTATACGGATCCTCACCTTCATCATTTCCCAAGTGGCCACTGGTCTTTCACTAGCCTTTGTTGGTCTTCACCAAGACTTAATATTATCTGCCAAGTATGGTTTCGCATATGGGACATTCTTTGAGCTTAGTAACTACAGCGCTCGAAAGTAATCCTCCATATGGTAAAACTAATCCTCCACTACTTTATAGTCATTCCCTGGGGGTGATTCCACTTTAGTTTGTTCAACTTTGTTTAGTTCTGCCTCAATCCCCACTAAAGGGTCCACGCCTTCTGTGCTACCAACATCTGTAGTCTTTTGCTTTTTCTTTTACTTCTTATCATGCTTTAACTTGCATACAAGAGTCTCTAGTAGGGCATTGGTCTGTGCCAATTGTCTTTTTAGAATGTCCAATCGAGCCTTGTTTATGGACCCTTTCCCTCTATATTTGAACCCCTATGGATCGTTTCTCGAGTCATTCCCTTTGGTTGCTTTTGCAATTGGTATGTGTTAGTTGTCCTTCTAGAATATCCAATTGAGCCTTGGAGAACCGAACCTCACCACCGAACTCTTGTTTAGAAGTTTTCGCACTAGAGTTCTCCTCATACAAGGATACCTCATCTATAGGTTCTTGTTCGACCAGAAGCTCCAGCTTTGAAAGAGGTTTTATCTCCCTTTTGGTTCTTTTATGCCTTACCTTTGCCATCTCCTAGCAATCCACCTTTATCCTTCCCTAGAATTGAGGAAAACGCTTCGATACTAAATTGTAAGCTATAAGTTTTTCCTTTTCAATTTGCTAACTTACCTCGTCTATCCAACTAACATTGCCTTGGCCTTAGTTCAGTTTCCTTGCCAAGGTTCCCGCCTATTGTACTAACTCCTACTTGGTCCTATTTGGTTTCAACTACTCACTGCATGAGCAATAGAGCATTAGCCATCCATCCACGGATTCCCCAAATTTCTCCTAATCCCCCTCCCAGGGTTAGAGTGGACTTAAGGTTCGGCTACACTCCCCGTAGGCACAAGTAGCTAAGCACACCAAGCCTCCAGGTTCCTAATGTCCCTTGGTACAATAAGATTTGATCATGGGACCCTCTAAATTGCAAACCTTGGGTGCAATATTTGTTTTGAAACACTAGGGGGAAACACTATGGCCTAACAGCCCAATATAAGTACCTTTACTCCCCCAATTCCATCCCGAAGGGAAGGCCCAAGCCCCTAAGAAGGGCAAGGAATAATGAACCGCAAGGTACTCAAGTGGTGCACCACTCGATATGAGTCGAAAGCACTACAGTTAGTTTCCCTTTCGAGAGTTGGAGCTACTCTTGAGCACTTCCTTGGGTGGCCCCTTTGGCACTACTCAAGTCCATACTCACTCCCACCCAAAGCCCTAAGTGGCCCTAGTACTCCAGCCACTAAAACAGCAACTTCCTTTTTAAATTTACATCACGACTAGAACAAAGGCTTTTGGAGTATGTGTTTGCCAACATTCAGAACCTGGCAAGCCACCACATACAACATACTTGCCTCACATTCATTCAAGGAGACTAAGAAGAAGTATGTTGAT
Organism: Selaginella moellendorffii; assembly: GCF_000143415.4. NCBI lineage: Eukaryota > Viridiplantae > Streptophyta > Lycopodiopsida > Selaginellales > Selaginellaceae > Selaginella > Selaginella moellendorffii. The sequence goes on from NW_003314345.1 coordinate 254,781, forward strand.
GCAAAAAAAGAAGTAGTGGCTGTTGTTTACACCTTGGAGCGATTTTGTCACTTTCTTGCTGGAGCCCATATCCATTTCCACATCTGTTTTAATGTGTTGACCTTTCTTTTATAGTGATTGGTTCACAATCCTCATACTTTATCTAGGATTGTGACCATCCAAGAGTTCCAGCCAACTTTTCATATGCAGCGGAAGCGTGTGATGGATCTGAGCAAGTTCCTGGTTGCTAAGGCTACCTCCTTTGTGGCCCCAGCAGCATTACAAGACATTGCCATGTACCTAGATTCAAGCAAGTTCCCAAAAGATTCCTCACCAGCACAACAAAAGGTGTTGGAAATCCGAGCATGGTGGTTTTGCCTTCTCGATGGACATGTTTATAGGAGGACTTCTCAGGATGTTTTGTTGTAGTGTGTGGGTGAACATGAAGTCCCTGAGTTCCTTCATGCTTTCCACTCTTGTGTGGGGCATTTCTCGCACAACTTGGACAGCACAACTCCTCTTGTGCCATAGCTACTTTTGGCCTCGAATTCACCAGGACAGCTTGGACTATGCAAAGGCATGTGAGCAATGCCAATGGTTCAACCCCTGGAGCCATGTTCCATGTCTTCCTTTTTAGCTCGTCACTTCTTTGGGTCCCTTTTTCCAATGGGGACTTGACTTCGTTGGCCTGATCAACCCACCGAGCTCAAAAGGACAGCGATACATCATTGTGGCAATGGACTACTTCACGAAATGGGTTGAGGTCATCCTTCTACAACAAGTAGATAAATAGTCTATAGTGAAGTTTGTCTACAAGTACATCATTTGCTGATTTGGAGTTCTTGCAATTCTGATTTCTAATTATGGTGGCAGCTTCCTTAGACAAGTGATGCAGCATCTTTTCTAGCAGTTGTAGGTCAAGCACATGAAGAGCAATAGCTACTATCCTGAGTGCAGTGGCCAATCAAAGTTTAGTAACAAGACATTGAAGACCATCATCTTAAAGTTTGTAGAGGATCACTCGAAGTGTTGGTACAAGCACTTGGTTACGGCATTGTGGGCCTTTTGGATGTCCTTCAAGATATCCATCTCAGTGACTTCATTCTCCCTCATCTATGGGATGGAAGCCATGCTTCCAGTGGAGATCCAAGTGCTATCACTCTCACTTTTGCTTTGATATGCAGTGGAGATGTAGCTTAGTGATGAGGACACACTTTATGTGCATGACTTGGAGGTTCTTGCCTTGGAAGAACAACGATGAGCCACAACTGATCATCTCCTTTGAGGCAAGGAGAAGATCAAGTTTGTCATTGATCACCAATAGTCCACTGAACCATTCAAGGATAGCAATCTTGTTCTACTCAAGGAGTTCATGCCACCTTCAAAGTTCTCTCCTCGTTGGATAGGCTTCTACTTTGTCCAGTGACACATTGGAGGTGGAATATATGTGGTAGTAGATGCTGATGGATGTGAGCTCCCACATGCTCTCAACCACTCTCATCTCAAACGCTTCATCTGGTGAGGCATTCCTCTTTTATTCTTTTTCTTTTGCTTCCTTTCTTTCACTTTACTTTCACAACTTCTTTTCTTATTTTCAGAGGGTGTTTTTTCACTGGACCATGGCTCTTGCCTTGGATTTCATGCTCAAGCTGCATTGTTATTTATATGGAGGTTCCTCACTTAGCTCAAGCTATGTTCCAGGTTCTTTGGCCCTCTTACCATTACTCTACCCCACACATTCCCCACACATGTTTCATATCATCTACATTCACAGATTTATCACCAATCGCTTCTAGTAACATTGCTTGCACTTACTTCTATTGGGGGAAGGAGGGGTGCCTCCTCTAACGCTTACTCAAACATAAGAAGTGCAATAATGCTTTTCACAAATGCTTCTCTTTGCCCTTATGAGGCAAGGGTTTTATACAAGGAAGATGGGGAATATTCTAGGAATCAGAATATTTCCTCTCTCACACTCTCTAAGTGGCCACACCCTAATGTGACCACGATGGGTTGCGCTGACTCTAGATGCACGAGAACTCTCTAAAGAGTGTAGAGTGTACCTCTATTGCTGATGCCAAGTGTTGGTAACTTCATGAACTAATAGAAACTCTAGAAAACAAAGTGGGAAAATAAAGAAATGGGGTAGGTGTAACGTTTGAAAATAAGGAGGAAAACCCAATGGGAAACCTTGTAATCAAACTAGACCCTAGGAGCTGGTTGAAGGGAGTATCGGATAGATAATAGCTAGTTTAGAAACTATAAAAGCAAAGAGTGTTCTTGGCCCCATTTGACTCAAAGTTTTTGTGTCAACCTTGTGTAAACAACCAAAGGGAACAACTCAAGAGACAATCCATGAGGTTCAAATATAGAGGGAAAGGGCTCATGAATAAGAGTGCACCCTTTTTTCCAATTAGTTAAGGGTCTGGGGATAGTTGGGGTTGAGTGTCTTTAGGTTTGAATAGTACTAAATTGGGTGACCTCCCAGAAAGTCTAGATTCAAGAGCTTACACCCCAGTTGAAATTTGGAAAGATATTGAAGTGTTAGGCCAATATATCAAAATCCAAATGAAGAACTCGGAACCTAGATACGACTTTTGTCAATGCACTAGACACCACAAGGAGGCCTACTCAATCAAGAAAAATAGGCTAGCCTCTCAAAAGCCTTTTAAGCTACTGGAAGAGTAAGAGAAGATCTTGAAGGCATGCCCTTTAAACCAAGCTCCCCACATTCGCTTCCTAGTTGCCCCACCACTCGTAGGCTCTTCAACTATTTAAGGAGCCTATCACTAATGTCAAAGGGGATGGCTTCCAGCCGGTCCTCCCTTGGATAGTAGGAATGACAGTCAAGTGGATTCTGCTTAAGCGGGAATTAAGTCAGGAGATGGGAGATTGGCTGATGCTGGCTGATATGCCGCAGGAGCACAACCTTCCCAAAGGTCATTAACATTGGCGACTACCAAACACACATGGAGAGTGTTATCACTAAGTGGATAGGCTTTGTAAAATACACTATCTGAGGCTTCTTATAGATAAAGTACAAGGGGAAGATGACTACGGTGTGGACCATCTCCATAGAATGGAGGACGAGACCCTGCAACACCTCATTTTCTTGGAAGTATATGGCTCCATGATAACACTCATGATCATCATTTGGAAATGTCGGGGACTTAGTTGGGGAGTCGACTCAAATAAAGGGTGCAGCTCAAGTCCCACATCCGCGAGATCAGCTTAGAAGGAGGCATCAACATCTTATGTTTACAGGAGCACAAAATGACCGAGGTGTAAGGAACCAACTCCTTGAGGTGTTGTAGGCTAAAGGATCCTCGAAGGCACGACTGAAATGATAAAGATTTCATTGGATGGGACTGAGTCTAAAATCGAGTCCAAGACCAACTTTGAGATCGAGTCCGAGATAGAGTCTGGGATCGAGTCTAAGGCTGACTCTAAGACCGAGTTTGAGATTCGAGATCAGGTCTGAGATTGAGTCCAAGGTAGGGTCCGAAATAGAGTTCGAGATCGGGTCTGAAATCAAGTTTAAGACCAAGTCCAAGGTCGGGTCCGAGATGAAGTCCAAGATCAAGTCTGAGACCGAGTCCGAATACTAATACATGTCGTGGGGTGAAAGCCTAGTGTCTCCCAAGAGGGGGGGGTGGTTGCAAAGGGTTCCAAAAGTATAGTAGGGATAGTGAGGTCTAGGAACTAGTCTTGAAGGAGCTCTCTAGTGGTTCTTCCAAATTGACTGGGCTCAAAGCGTCTCCAATCAAGTTGTGAAAGGCATGGGTCATAAAGTGCTGAAAAGTAGCTCCAGCATTACACAAGCCAAACAATAGGACGTAGAAACAAAGACGTGCCAAGGTGTTCTAAAGGCCATAAAATCTCAATGATTGGGATGAATGAAGATCTGGTTATACCCTAAAAAACCATCCATAAAAGAGTAGTAACGATGTCCAGCCATCTCATCCACAATCGCATCAATAAATGGAGTCGGAAAGTGATCTTTTGCAGTTACCTTGTTCAAGTCTCAAAAGTCAACATAGAGGTGGAGCTTTTCATTTGCCAGGACAAGGTTGGCCACCCACTCTGAGTTCTCCAAAGGGTAAATAAAGCTGGATGCCAGAAGTCGCTCGATCTCCAACTTCATCTCCAAGTGAGCTGCTGGGCTTAAATGCCAGATATTTTGACGGGCTGACTCTAAAAGCATAATACTATGCATGATTGTGTCCATGGCTGTAGTCCTAAGCAAACATGTCCTTGAAATAGTGAAGGATATCCAAGAGCTTTGCCACATCTACTTAAGTGATGTGGTAATAAAGACCAGGTCCTTGTCATCATTGAGGAAAATGAATAAAGAGAGTGAGGTTGAGAGATGTCCACCACTGTCTAACTCACCTCCAACAATATTAATCACATTGCATGAGAAAGCATCCTTCACATAAATGGTTGACTCCATTGCCAACTCAAGGAAAATCTCTATGAGCTCAGGAGGAAAGTGTGGTGTGGAGATTGTTTTAGCCTGAGCCTTCTAGGCGTGCTAAGAAAGAGCTTTGCCATGGTTGTTGAGAAAGGTGGTGCTATGGATTCCATCATTAATTTCCATCTTACCTTCTGTGTTGTTGATGGTGCAATGGGCTACAACTTGCCACAAGAGGCCAAAGATGATAGATTCCTTCAAAGAGGATGTTCCAAGACACTGGTAGTCAACCACAAGGAAATTTACCTCGGAAATAACACCTTGCACTGAGACCTTGACACTATGAGACACAAATCCCTAAGCCCTAAAGTAGAGTTGAAAGGGTGCCACATGGTAGTGGTTGAAGTGAAAGTCTAATAAGCATAACGTGTTTGGACTAAAGGCTTCGACATGGAAAGTCGAGAGTGGGAGTGAACTCCGAACAAAGTGT
>NW_003314345.1:260263-276240 GCF_000143415.4 Selaginella moellendorffii
CGTCGGCGTCAGCTTGACACATGGCAAGTGTTCAGAACAAAGTCTAAGAAGGAGTCCGAGATAGAGTTCAAGAAGGAGTCCAAAATGGAGTCCAAGATGGAGTTTGAGGAGTTTGAGAAGCAGTTTGAGAAGGAGTTTGAGATAAAGTCCGAGATGGAGTTTGAGATGGACCCAAGATGGAGTTCAAGATGGAGTTTGAGATGGACCCAAGATGGAGTTCAAGATGGACTTAAGATGGAGTTTGAGATAGACTTGAGATGGAGTCTAAGGTCGAGTTTAAGATGGATCTAAGATGGAGTCCGAAGTCAAGACTGAAATCGAGAGTGAGGTTGAGACCGAGACCGAGACTGAATACGAGTATGAGTCTATGTCCAAGTCTAAATCCAAGGGTGAAAGCCCAAAGCATTCATCTCCCAAACCCAAGGGGGTTTGGTGAGCTGTTCAAGAGTCAGCTGTAGCTCCCTCGGGAGATCGAATGATCAATACTTCCAATCCAAGTGTGGGTGGCATTACTTACCTGGATACCTAGCATGGCTCATCGGAACCTCACTTTAGCCACATAGCTAGGGCACCTAAAGGTGGAAGGTGGAAAGAGTACCCACGAGGCTCACGTAGAGCTATGGTGTTTCAAAATGTCGTCCCAAAGTCCCAAACTATGGAAAGGAAGAAGAGCAGTCCTTTAGTGTAGTGATGAAAGATACAGTCACATAGTAAGGAAGTCCCAAAGGATAGTAGGACTTAATGGTCAGGCCCTTGGGCCTGAACCCAATGGCAGTGTTGGTGAGTCCGGTCATTGATGAAAAGGGACTTGGTGGGGATAAAAAAAGGGACATTATGGAATGGTGTTCCCTATGTCTCTGGGCATCTTAAGGGTGCTAAGGTGTAGTCAAGCGATGACCACTCATGGATGGATGGCCCAGTTTTTGAGAGACAAAACTATGATATAGGTGGTCTTGGACTACCGATGTGATAAGGGTGTGAGCATGGCTTTAGCATAATAGGCTGATTTGTCAGTGGTACCTTTGGGTGTCGGTCATATGATTGGACACGTGGAACACTTGGACCAAGTGCAAAGGCTAAGTGGTATAGATGCCATTCACGAGGCTAGCATGTCCCCAAGGAGTCCTTACGTCACAAAAGAAAGTGGAGTATTAAGCATGTCTCACTAGAGTATAATGGCATTAAAGATGTGTGGTTTGGAAAAGGAGTTCAACCTCTAATTGTTATGCTCTTTCCTACATCTTTGAAGCTGGCTTGGAAAAACACTTTTAAGATATTTTCTGTTTGTTCATAAGTTGGGGGACCAAGGCATATGTGGGGTAGAAGCAATAGTATGGGATATACTTGATGAGTTTTCCAATGTTTTTCCATCTGAACTTCCATTACGAAGTATGGAGCATGGGATTACATTAGAGCTAGAGATGTGGCCAATTTGTTGGCATCTATTTCAATTGAGTTATGTAGAGGAGCAAGAAGTTCAACGATAAATTAAAGAGTTACTTAAGTTTAGATTTATTCAGCTAAGTAAATCTTTGTTTGGTGCTCTGGTCTTGCTTGTGAAGAAGAAGGACAACTCAATGCAGATATGTATTGACTATTGTGCCTTGAACAAGAAGATAGTAAAGAATAAAATGCCAATGCCGCATGTGGATGATATCCTAAACAAGCTTGGTGAAGCACGAGTGTTTACCAAGATTGATTTGAGGAATGAATATCATCAAATTGCAATGGATGATGCATCTATCTCCAAGATGGCATTCAACACGAGCTTCATGAATTTTGAGTTTAGAGTTATGTTGTTTGGTTTGACAAATGTACTAGCCACATTTACTCAGTTGATGACAGAGATATTTAGGTGTTATCTTCATAAGTTTGTGGAGATTTTCTTGGATGATATTCTTGTTTTCAGCAAGAATATAGAGGAGTATAAAGTGCATTTATGCAAGGTTCTTTTGTTACTATGTGATAGCAAACTTTATGTGAAGAAAAGCAAATATAAATTTGCAAAGTTGAAGGTGGAATATCTAGGCTATATTGTGACATCTAAGTTGTTAAAACAAATCCAAGGAAGGTGACTGTGGTGGAAAATTGGCCTACACTAACTTCAATAACCGAGTTATGCACCTTCATTGGTATGGCTAGTTATTACCGATGTTTCCAGCACAAGTTTGCGGAGGTGGCTATTTCATTGATACGGTTATTGTGTAAAAATGTGCTATTTAAGTGGAAGAAGACACATGAGAAGAGTTTTGTGGCATTGAAACAATTGTTGAGTGAGGCTTTAGTGCTTCACATTGTTAATCTATCAAAACTTTACAAGGTGACATATGATGTAAGTGGTTATGCACTAAGAGGAGTCCTCATGTAAAAGGGATAATCTGTTGCATCTGGGAGTTGAATTTTGAATCCCACGAAGCAATGTTTTTCCACATATGAGTAAGAGTTACTCTCTATTGTTCATACTTTGCAGACATAGCAGCATTATTTTTATAGTGCAATATTCATGGTGTTGATAGATCATAAACCTCTTGTGTTTCACACAAAAGGAGTTGAACATTAGGCAAGTTCTTTGGATGGTCAAACTCATGGAGTTTGGCAAACTTTCTATTGAGCATCATCCAGGAAAATTAAATGTGGTGGTAGATGTTTTATTTCGTGTTTTTTATGTGATGGCGTTATAAACATGGTTTTGTTATCATTTGAGTAAGGTGGTCAGCAAGTTTGGGCAGTGAGTGTGCTTAGGCTCAAGATGCTAAGGTGGTCTCTTTGCGAACCCATATGGAAGCACCTTTTTCATTGGTGGATGGGATTCTTTATTATAGTAGCCGTATATATTTACTACGGGTGGATGCATTAATTCCTCAAATTTTATTCCACTATCATGATTGCCTAGAAACTAGTCATTTTGGGGGAAGACATATGAGTTGATTAAGTGCAATTTTTATTGGAGGAATATAAAGCTAATATCCCTGACTATAGTAAATCATAGGAGCTTTGTTAGTGAGTAAAGGTGCCACAGGAGAAGCCAAGGGGATTTTTGCAACTTTTACCTATTCTTTAGAGCCATTGGTATAGTATCTTTATGGACTTCATCACTTGTTTATCATGAACACAAAGGCAAAAGGAGCAAGTATGGGTGATAGTTGATCATTTAACAAAGTATATACGGTTGTTAGCTCTTCAAAAGACTATCACTGCCTCAGACTTAGCTACAGTCTACTTGGAGAAGGTTTTTCTTGATTTTAATTTACTAAAAGACATCATTAGTGATCAAGATTCAAAGTTCACTAGTGGATTTTGGAAGAGCTTTGCAAAGGCTATGCAAGTGACTTTCAAACTCTTGAGTGGAAATCATCCTTAGACAGATAAGCAAATCGAGTGTGTGAATCAGGTGGTGGAGGATATACTACATTGTATCATTGGTCAAAAGTAGGGATAGTGGGATCTCTATCTTCTGTTGGTGCAATTTGTCTACAACAATAACTAACACAATGAAACCAAGTTAAATCTTTACTTTGCCATGTTTAAAAGGCATCCCCGAATAGCGGTGGAGTTGGGATGGCATTTGAGTAAGGATGTTCAAGATAAACTTGATTCTGAGGTGACTGATCTGGCCACAGAACTTAATGAGATTCTTGTGGTATGCAAATAGAATTTGCAGGCAGCTGTCGCAAATATGACTTCAGGTATCAAAAGATACTTGTCGGCCAATCCTTATAGACACTATTTCCTTACTACGATGACGGCAAGAGATCAATACTATTGGTTCCTTTCATTAGCCCCTTTTGTTTAAGTGTTGGTAAATTGGGCTTAACATCTATACTTAACCAAATAAATATAAGGTAGAAACTCCTATATGTTTCTAGTTAAGCATTCTCAGCCTAGTTTTAATTCTTTTTTGCTTTGTCTTACATTGGCTTGCCCTTGTGTATTGAGACTAATCCCTCAATATTGCCAAATGATAACTTACCGTATTTGCCAAACACCTTCGCTATCATGCCTTTTGTGTTAGTCTCATTCCGGTCCTAAATGCTATTTATAGAAAGTGTCTAAATCAGCTCATTTGGCATATTTACGGAATGTAGAGATTGACTTAAACATAATGGTGTTGATCTTATGTCAAAATTCCATATTTTGTAAGTTTCAAGCTTGTTTCAAATGCTAACTCCTAGTACTAAGGGTGGCTAAGGGTGAAAGCCCAAAGCATGTGTTCCTCAAAGGAGGGGGAGGGAGTTCTAAATGTATAGTAGGGATAATAGTTGGTATGTAAATCTAACCACTTGAGACATTAGTTTAGCTTCTACTAGGCTATGTCGCTCCTTGTTTTGCATCCAGCTTGGGTCTAAGCCCAAGCTTCACATTACTTTAGTAGGTGGAGTACCCTCCTCCTCATGTTAAGCTATTAGTATGCCAAAATCATGCCAGACATTGTTTGACACCATTTTGCATGTAGGTGCTAAATATAGAGAGCTAGTGCTCATGAGATTGTATTAGACCCTCGTTTTTGTAAGCTCCTAAATTTAGAATTCCTGGGAGGTCACCAACCCAATACTATTCAAACCCAATGACGCTTAATCCCAAATATCCCAAAACCCTTAACCGATTGGAATAAGGGGTGCACTCTTGTTCATGGGCCATTTCCCTCTATATTTGAACCCCTATGGATTGTCTCTCGAGTCGTTCCCTTTGGTTGCTTACAATCCACCATGCTTCTTACAAATTCATGCCCTCATGAACGGAAATTAAGAGCCCCTCTTTCTTGATACCCTACCCCTCGGGTCGAGCCCAATAAGAGCAAACTAGACCTACCAAATGTCAATCAATATGTGGTGTGATTCCCCTAGCCAACCAACAAAGTTGGACTCAAGACCTCTTTGATACCAAATATAAGCTCTTGAATTTGAACTTCCCGGGAGGTCACCCAGCACAGTACTATTCAAACCCAAGGACGTTTAACCCCAACTATCCCAAAATCCTTAATCGATTGGAAAACAGGGTGCACTCTTATTCGTGGGCCCTTTCCCTCTATATTTGAACCCCTATAGATCATCTCTCGAGTCATTCCCTTTAATTGCTTACAGTTTCATAATGTAATAAGTTTGGAGTTCGGCTCCAAATTCATGTGTGCTACATTTAGTATTAGAGAAATTGTCTTAGTGATTCCTATCCAATTTTTGTCAAAAATTCTAACTCAAGTTGCATATGCAGAGACTTTTCTAGTAGATCCAAAGTGACCTATGTAGGATTAATTGGATTGCACCATCCGGTAAGAATATTGTATGCATGTTCAGTTACTGATAGAAGTATGCATGCAACTAATGAAATGGTGAAAAGGAATTGTGTTGATGACACTGAAACCTCTAGATAGACAAATCAAGAGGAGGAAACTCCTACTAGAGATGTTGCAAAAGAGGCAAAGGCTGAATTAGAGGATGAAAGGCCTAATGTTGTGGCACTACAATGTACATCTCAAAAAGTTGAGATCAAGATTTTGCGAAAGGAAGTTCGTAAATTGAAGAAGGTGAACAAGAAGAGGAAAAAGAAGCTAAAATATCTAAACTAGCTAAACCTAAGCAACCAAACTTCTTTTCAAGTTCTAAAGATGATGAAGTTTTACAACTGCCCCCGATTGCATGAATTTAAAAGTTCAAGCCTCTGAAACCACCCAATTTCATAGGCATGCAAGACTATAAGGTTTTGGAAGATTGGGTCTTCCAAAAGACATAGATGATTGTATAAAAGTTGTGTATGCGCAATCCTTTCTGATAGATCATGCCAAAACTTGGTGGTGCCAAGTGTTTGCTGAAAAAGGGCAGACTAGAAGTTGGACCAAGATGCAATCTCGTATCCGTAAGGAATACTTGTCAAATGATCTTGGTCTAAGACTTCGTGCAGAGCTACGGTAGTTAAGGCAATGAGGGGACCTTATGTATTACGTTAATGTGTTTGCTCAAAAGCACATCATGATTGCAAATATGAGTGACAAAGATGCTCAAAGTTATTTCTTGGAAGGGTTAAGTTCACTTTCTAGCAATGAGATTTTGAAGTTTAAACTAAAGATATACCTAAAGTGTAAAGAGGTAGCACAGCAAGTCGCCTTCAATCACTCGCTCATGAAACAATATCAACAATCGTATGCTGGTCCCTCATACAAGAATAAGAACTTCAAGAATAAATAAGATGATCGGAAACAAAGGGTGGAAGGAAGGTTTTGCCCTGGATACTCACAAGCAATAGTTAACAAAGGTGGTGGTGGTTAGCAACCACCAACAACTTCTTCTAGTCCTAGGCACTCTATTCCTTCTCCTGATGGGTACAGTCAACATCAATCTATGAAACCTGCTCCTAGCAGAACAGGTAGTGTGGGTCATTGCTTCTATTGTGGAGAAACAAGATATAGGTCCTTGGAATATCCCAACAAACATAAAATAAGGTATCATGTTAATATCATAAGGGAAAACGGTGGTGGTGAAACTGAAGGGGTTAATGCAAACTATAAGGAAGAGGAGGTGAGTTATTTTTGTTACTTTCCTTAAGTTTTTCTCGTAGTAAATGCAAACATTGATCCATTAATATATTTGATAAGCTTTGTCTGTGGACACCGAATCTGAGTGATAATTGACATAGGAGCTACACACAATATGATATCCAAAGACTTAGTTAAGTTGTTAGAATTGAATGTTAAGCAGATGTCACTTATACACTTCCAATTTGCGAAAGGTGGGCAAGTAGCTAGAAAATTTGTGAGTGATGTTCCAATAAAAATATTCAAGTGGAAAAAAAGAGTGGACTTGGTAGTGTTGAAGATACCAAATTTTCAGATAGTGTTTAGTATGGATTTCTTCAAAAAACTTATAAAAGGGATTTATGGTGCTGGACAAAATTGCATCATATTGAGGTCGGTAGGATGTCTTGTTATGTCCTTCCAGCTGCAAAAGCAAGATGCTAAGTTCTTGATTGCGATGTAAGCCACAAATTTTTTCTTTCCAATTTGCCAGCTTACCTCATCTATCCGTCCAACACTGCCTTGGCTTTTGCTAAGTTCCCTCGCCAAGGTTCCCGCCTATGGTACCAGCTCTTACCTGGTCTTACTTGGTTTCAGCTACTCACTACACGAGCAACGAAGTGTTAGCCATCCATCCACGAATTCCCAAATCTCTCCCAATCCCCCTCCCCGGGTTAGACTGGACTTAAGGTTCAGCTACACTCCCCACAAGCACAAGTAGCCAAGCATACCAAGTTTCCAGGTTCCTAACATTCCATGGTACCACAAGACTTGATCATGGGACCCTCTAAATCCCAAGTCTCGGGTGCAACACTTGCTTCGGGACGCCGAGGCGAAATATCGTGGCCTAACGGCCCGGTATGGGTACCTCTACCCCCCCACTTCCATCCCGAAGGGAAGGTCCAAGCCCCTAGGAAGGGCGAGGACCAATGAGCCGCACGGTACTCAAGTAGGGCACCACTCTACATGAGCCGGGAGCACCGCAGTCGGTTTCCCTTTTGGGAGTGGGAGCTGCTCTTGAACACTTCCTTGGATGGCCCCTCCAGCACCAACCAAGTCCATGCTCACTCCCACCCAAGGCCCCTCGGTCCTAGTCCCAACCTCAAGTCAGTTTGGAAGCCCTACTGGAGAGTTCCCTCAAAATTGGTTCCTAGACCTCACTATCCCTACTATACTTTTGGAACCCCCTACAGCCCCCCCTCCCCTGGGGGACGCACGCTTTGGGCTTTCACCCCTTGACCCGTATTAGTACTCAGACTTAGTCTCTGGCTCGATCTCGGATCCGACTTCGGATTCGGTCTTGGACTCGATCTCGGACTCGATCTTGGACCCGATCTCGGACTCGACCTCGGACTTGACCTCGGACTCGGTCTCGGACCCGATTTCGGATCTCGGACTCCGTCTCGAACTCGGTTTCGAACTCGGTTTCGAACTCGGTTTCGAACTCGGTCTTAGAGTCGGTCTTGGACTCGATCTTAGACTTGGTCCCATCCGATGAACTCTTTATCATTTTGGTCATGCTTTCGGGGCTTCTTTAGCCTACGACACCTCGGCGAGTTGGTTCCTTACATGCGAGAGCCGCTCAAAATGCAGCTAAGAAGGGATGTTAGACATTTTGGGTTCAAGTGATGGAAGTTAAGGGTCTTAGTGACTCAGTACAAATTGGTGATAGGGTTAATCTTGTACCAAAGGAGATATTGGAGTTGTTGGTAAGGAATCAGGATATCTTTCCAAAGGATTTGCCACTAGCGCTACCTCCTAGCCATGAGGTTGATCATTGGATTGAGGTTGTTCTGGGTTCTAAACCACCTACAAAAACTCAATATCATCTAAAAATTTTTTAGATGGCTGAACTCAAGAATTTACTTATAGAGCTTCTTGACAAAGGTTATGTTTGACCAAGCAAGTCACCTTATGGAGTTCTAGTCTATTTTATTATGAAAAAGGATGGTACTATGAGGATGTGTATTGATTATCGAGCTCTTAACAAGATTATGGTAAAAAATAATTATCCTTTGCCTCATATGGATGACTTATTTGACCAACTCTTAAAGGTTAAATACTTTATGTGGCTTGATTTGCGGTTTGCATATCACTAGATATGGGTGGCAGATCAAAATGTGCAAAAGACAGCCTTTCAGACTTAGTACAAGTCCTATGAATTCCTTGTCATGCCGTTTGGGTTATGCAATGCTACGGCAACATTCAGCAAAGGACTTCCACACCATGTGACCATAACCTTGGTCACTACACCAGAGGACTACCCTTCCTCCTTTCCACAGTTTAGAATTTTGGGACAACATTTCGGAACACCGTGGCCCTATGTGAGCCTCATGAATACTCTCCCTGCCTTCCGCCTTTGGGTGCTCTAGCCATGGGCTTAGAGCGAGGTTCCGTTAAGCCATGCTAGGTATCCAAGTAGGTAGTGCTACCCATGCTTGGACTGGAAGCATTGACCATTTGATCTCCCAGGGGAACTAGACCCAGCTCTTAAACACTTCACCAAACTACCTCACTTGTCAGTCCATATTCACTCTAGCCTTGGACCTCCCAGTGGTTATCTCATCACCCCGCACCTGGGTACAACCTTCCTGGGTCAAACTGTCCTTTCTTACCTAAACTGGCTCCACTAGGGTCCAACCCCCACACTCTCCCTACTATACTTTTGGAACCCCCTACAGCCCCCCCCCCCCCCCCCCCCCGCCACTCTGGAGGATGATCGCTTTGGGCTTTCACCCAACAGGCTATATTAGTATTTGGACTCGGACTCAGACTAGAACTTAGACTCAGACTCAATCTCAGTCTTGACTTTGGACTCGGACTCGGTCTTGGTCTTGGTCTCGGTCTCGGTTCCATCTCGAACTCCATCTCAGACTCATCTCAGATTTATCTCGGACTCCATCTCTGTCGCGCATATGACTTCGGGTATCGAAAGTTACCTGTCGACTAGTCCTTACGGACACTCTTACCTTACTGCCACGATGGCAGGAGGTCGGTATTGCTGGGCCCGTTATCAGTCTCCGCCTAAGCTAGTTGAGAAACTGGTCATCACATGTGCACTTAGACCGGAAGGGCACTAAGGAAGGAAATCCTAAGTTGTCATTTAGTCAAGCAGACTTGACACGGTGATGAGAAACTCATGATGTTGGCTTGCACTTACTAGTGTTAGGAACCCCCGCGATATTGAGCTTGGTCTCAATATTGCTAAATGATAGCTTACCGTGTCTGCCAAACACCCTCGCTATTATGCCCTTTGTGTTAGTCTCGTTTCGGTCCCAAATGCTATTTATGGAAAGTGTCCAGATTTGCTCATTTGGCATATCTACGGAATGTAGAGATCGTCCTGAACACAATGGTGTTCGTCCCGTGTCCAAATTCGCAATCTAGGGACATTCCATATTTAGTAAGTTTCGAGCTTGTCCCAGAGACTAACTCCTGATACTAAGGGAGGCTTGGGGTGAAAGCCCAAAGCGTGTGTTCCTCAAGGGGGGGGGGGCTGTGGGGGGTTCCAAATGTATAGTAGGGATAGTGGGTAGGTCGGGCATGGCTGACCAACCTGAGGCATAGTCTAGCTCCCGCTTGCGTGCCTGTCCTTGTTCTGCGTCCAGCTTGGGTCTAAGCCCAAGTTCCATTCCATGCTAGTTGGTGGAGTACCCATATCCTCACGTTAGGCCACCGGTATGCCGAAATAGCGCCAGACTCCGTTTGGCTCCATTTTGCGTGCTGGTTCTAGCATTGGGATGCTAGTTGCTCCAGGACTGTTCCAAGTCGCTCCGGGCTCCTGTCCCTTCGCTCCTTGGGCTTTATGCTCGGGAGTTGCTCCGTGGTTCGGTTCCGTCACTCTTTGGCTCCATGCTTGGGAGTTTGGCACCGTTCCTTCGTTTAGTGGCCCAAGGCCCTGAACCTCAGGTTCCTATGGACACGTGGCATGTGACAAGTGGCATCTGTCACGTGGCACAAAGAGGGTTTAGGTTCCACTTTGTGGTGTTATCGTATGGTAAATCACCATAGGATAAAGGGTCAAAACCACGTGCGCTACATTTGGTATCAGAGGATGAGTCTGGGCGAGTACTATCCAATGAGATTGGGCAACTAGTCTCGTTGCATACGCAGAGATGAAGACGATGATCCGAGTGGGTACACGTTTGGTGCAAAGGGTTCACATTCGTTCCTTGGGTATGGTTTTGGTTACCTTTTGTACCATATTCTGTGAGCTTGAGCTTGGGCTCATAAAAGGGATTGAGTTGTTCTGGTTACACGAGTTTACGCTTGGGCTCGTGAGTGAGGCACATTAGCAACTTAAGGTTACACTTTGAGTTGGCAGGGTTAATGTTAGCCTATCGGTGGTTCCATAAGTTGTTCCATGTACCGTGGGTAAAAGCAAACCTTCCCTAAGTTTGCTATGAGTGGCAAATAGGCTGGTCCGTAGCTATTTAGCATGGCACTAGTAGATCCTTCCTAGGCATGATTACAAGTGGATCAATCAAGACTGTAGGGATTAGTCTATTGGTTCAAGTAATCATTGCCGTGCTCTCTCATAAACTTTTCTTGGATTGGACTGAAGGCAGTGCAAACGCAAGCTTGAGGTTTAGTCAAAGATGAGACCGAAAAGAGAGTCGTCGGGGACGAAGGATCAAACACGTAAATCATTTTCTTTTCTTGAGGAAATGATTCGCAATGAGGTGTTAACTCATTGCTCGTGTTGACATCATGCAATCAAGAGTCATTACCTTGATGCATTTTGGAGATGATGGTCTTACAAATGGTGAGTTATGGGATGGATAGCAGTGAAGTGCTATATCATTTTGTCTAGGCTTGCTATTGGAAGACTTGAGTTGCAATGCTCAATTCTTTTCCGGGGAACCTTGCTATTGCTCCTTGAGTAGCTTGGTATTGGGTTAAGTTTTGAGTTTGGTCGAAAAGCGAGTGGCATGAGCTTGTCCATGTTGTGAACAAAAGTTGGTGGTGTTCAGTGTTGTAAATCTCTATTGGTGGAGTGTGGCATTTATGTTGCATTTTGTCGAATTGAGTTGGCACTTGATGCTCACATAAACCTTTGAAGTAATGACATGGGTGTTGTTCGTGGTGTTGCTCAATTGATGATCAAATCATTGTGATTTTGTATCATATCCATGTGATAATGAGCAATGTGTTTACGAAGTTGCTTGGTTAAATGATGATCAACCCCAAAGTGGTTGATGGTGAAGCTAGTCTACTTGCACGAAGTAGCATTGTATTAGCTTTGACTGGATTCTCAATGGTGGTCCATTATGCTAAGCTTAAGTTGGTTCCTTTTTTCCTTGAGTTTGCCCACTAAGGTGTTGGAAAAGGGTTGTAGCATTCACTTGCTATGGCTTGTCAGTTGGCCCGTTAACACTTGGAGTAAGTTATTGGATGGAGAAAGTGTGTAGTTGAGGCATTGACATTGCTAGCACTTGTGTTAGTGGAAGTGGCATTGTTATTTCAAGTGATGAGGATTTTCCTTAGAACTTGATTTTCCATGTCATTTTTCTTGTTAGTGTTTTAGCTTCACATTGGATCTTGAAGGTGGTTGAAGAAGAGTGTTAGTGCAATATGGATATCCGAAGATGTGGTCTTCGTGATCAAGCCTTGGATGTTCCATTTGCATTTTACGGATGTCGGAGTTGGATGTCGGAAGTATGGGTAAAAAAAAAAAAAAGATGTTCGAGGCTTAAGCATACTATGGGTCATGAGAATTTGTGTTGAGGTGAACCTATGTGAAGTTGTTAGTAGGAGGAAGTTGGTTGAGTCTTGAAAGTTTGTATTCCTGGACTGAGAGTCATTCTTTCTCTAGGATGGAAATTTTCCACAAATTTTCTTAGACTTTTTCAATGGCTGATCTGTTATCACTTTGTTCGAAAACCATTCCGTTTTCATAAGCCAATACAAACTAGTGAAGGGGTTGGAGTTGACTTCGGTTAGCTTAGACCTTAGTAGATAGTTTGTATGATGCGGCCCGAAAGGGATACTAACTTTTGGGGCTAAGGCAATTGAGTTGGATAGAGTCTGGAGTTAATGTAGAAAAGTGGCCGTTGCACTTTTCTAGAAAGGTGACCCTTGTGCCTTTCTTTTGTAGCGTTATGCTTGGTGGCAAGTTGCACTTTGCATTTCGTTAGACTCTATGAGAGTAATGAGCTCTCACTGATCTTGACTTGGTCTTGGTGACCCTGCACCTTGGCTAAGGATGGTGATGTTCAACTTAGTTGTTTGAGTTTGAGATGTTAGTACTCATATTATAGCTTTGTCTATGAGGAGGTTGTGTACCGATATGAGTTCATCTCATGGTCTTCACTTTAGTTTCGACTGAGTGTTGATCATGTATAGCTAGCCTCTTCAAGGCATGCTCAGAGCTGTTGGCTAAGTGCATTAGTGAGCTTATTGCGGTTGAGTTGGATTCGAGTGGTCATTTAGTTTGTGCTTGTCAATGAACTTTTATCTCATACCGAAGGTATCAGGTTCATGTTAGACAAGTATATGACTCGATGACACAAGTTTAGTGTTTGGGTCTTTTGAAAGGCAAGACAAGTGATTGTTGGTTGCTTTGCAACTAGTGATTGTTTGTAAACTTTGTCAAGGGCTTTTGACACTTGCTTCACTCGATGATGATTTAGCAGTGATGGGCTTGCTTTACCGGATGGTGTTGCGGAGGATCATGTTGTTAGACTTACATGGGTTTCCTATGTTGGTTTGTTGACTCTACCTCTCTCGATATCATTTGGTTGCGTTTAGTTCGTGGTGTTGGATTTCATTGAGTCTTGGACGTGGTGATTCACTCCTTGAGGAAGTGTTATCTGTAACTGAGTTTTGCTAAAGGATTGGTCTCGGATACTAACTAAAAGTATCTTCGACCTTGGTTAGCTTGGTTGCTAGAGAGCTTTGAGTGGTGATACACTCGTGCTTTCTTCTAGCTTTGTTCTAGTGTTGGTGGCATTGAAGTGATGCCTTGTCGTTGACATTGTTGATGTTGAAATTTTAGTGAAATGAGATGTTTCTCTACAAGATTGATACCGAGTTTCATTAGTTTTGATGAAGATAGTGTTGATGATTTGGCTATAGCTTTGTGTTATTGGCATTTGTGCATGTGCTGGTTAGCAACTGTATTGACGTTCAAGTGAACTGAGTGGCAAGTTGAGTTAGTTGTGTTCTAGACGAGATTATTTAGTAGGGGTTAAGTTTTGGCTTTTCCTTGAAAAGTGATTCAATCGTGGACTATACTAACTCTACAAGCGGAAGAGTTAGTGATTGATATTGGAAGGTTTGAATCTTTATTGGATTTGAGTTGGAATATATCGATTATTGATGATTCTTTTTGTGCTTGTTATGAAGTGAGTTACGTTTTGCTATAGATGGATTCATGGAGGATCGTTTGGTGATCACTTGTTGAGCATAGCTTCGTTATGCTTAGCTTTTGGATTAATGCAGACATACTCTTCATTAGCTTTGCATTATGAAGTTTAGCTTATAGATGTGTTGAAGAGGATATTGTGGGTTGTACCATGATTTCTTCTTTAGCATTGACGTTAGTCCATGCGAGACTCGTGATCATTATTAGGCAAGACTTGGCTATAAACTTCTTCGAGCTTTTGGTTCTTTGAGTTTTCATGCTCATTGTTCCATTTGTTAGGAGTTGTTGAGGGAAGGCATTTTGGCTCATTAGCTTCAATGTTGACGTTAGTATTTGCATCTAGCAATCATTGGTGATGATTGACTATCATCTAAGATAATTGATTATCCTTGTCCAGGGTTTTGCTTGATTATTGTTGGTATAGAATGATTTGCTGTTCTTCGGGATAGTAGATTTTTTCTTCAATGATGATTATGCATTTCTCTATTGATAGGATGATTAATGATCTTTTATGGTGGTTAGTTGTTCTCTTTGATGGCTTGTGGCTTTTCGCAATATCATATGTTCTTTGTGATTTGCTTTGGATTGGTCTCTTGGGTTTGAGACATCGATAGGATGTTGCTAACACTTACTTAGGCAACTTCAGTTCCTTGGTGTTGTTGGCTGGGATCTATTCGGATTAACTAGCGTGATAGTTGGCATAAACGAGTGTTTGTTGGTCTTGCCACATTCATTCTGTTTTGTTGATTGTTGCTCGAGTTAGTTCTTATAGATTGGGATGTTATTTCCTTTAGGTAATACATTCGCGAGCATTTTGCTTGCTAGTCAATGATACTTTGTGTTCTTTGAGTTATCTTTCGTAAGTTGTTTGGCATTCTGTCTGCAATCTTTAATAGTTAAACTTTATCATTGAGTTTACTTGATGATATACTTGCTATTGAATTTTGTTGATGGTGAATCCTATGTTTACCAACTATAATGATCATGGTGGTTCCTACACTATTATACTGGTTTATCGGATGATAACTTGCTTAGAATATTATTATGTTCTAATCTAAGATATAATCATTGATAATTAAGTCTCTAAGATATCATTGTCTCTGACTTTGATATTGTCCATCTATTAATCTTTGAGTTTAGGCCAGTATAGGCAGACTAGCTTCGGCACTTTGTGTGCATGTTGAAATCTCTAGTCATGGGGTAGCTACTGTCGACTGGTCACATAACCCGCCTCTTTGTCGATGTTCCTTGTTCCGTTAAAAGGGCGTGACCGTGTAAACAACTCTAACTGCCTGTTTACAGTAGTCTATCTAAACCTTACCGACGGGTTTGGTTTCTTTGCTTAGGAGGGTTGGGGCCTCTGGCTTCTCTCTCTATGTTCCTGCGGGCAGGGGCATATCACACTTTTGTAAGCTGGGTGACTCCCAGAGCAGCAAGGGTGGCTGACTCCGTTGGTCATTTCCTTGTCGGCGACGGCCGGAAGGTGTCTGAGCTGGTAGCGCATCTGCGTTAGACAAAGAGGTTGCCTCCTAACTCATTTAAGTTGGTGCATTTCTCACATAGTGTGAGTACCGTGAACTTTTTCTGGAGTTGTTTCCTTGGCGGTATTCTAGACTCGAGTATGCATCGACGAGGACGTCGATCTTCCCTAGGGGGGGAGAGTGTCGCACATATGACTTCGGGTATCGAAAGTTACCTGTTGACTAGTCCTTACGGACACTCTTACCTTACTGCCACGATGGCAAGAGGTCGGTATTGCTGGGCCCGTTATCAGTCTCTGCCTAAGCTAGTTGAGAAACTGGTCATCACATGTGCACTTAGACCGGAAGGGCACTAAGGAAGGAAATCCTAAGTTGTCATTTAGTCAAGCAGACTTGACACGGTGATGAGAAACTCATGATGTTGGCTTGCACTTGCTAGTGTTAGGACCCCCGCGATATTGAGCTTGGTCCCTCAATATTGCTAGATGATAGCTTACCGTGTCTGCCAAACACCCTCGCTATCATGCCCTTTGTGTAGTCTCGTTTCGGTCCCAAATGCTATTTATGGGAAGTGTCCGGATTTGCTCATTTTGCATATCTACGGAATGGAGAGATCGTCCTGAAC